>NC_140048.1:8375634-8378134 GCF_963513975.1 Fringilla coelebs
GTTCCTCTGTGTCCTTCTCCTCCCCTCAGGCCCAGATGGAAGAGTTCAGGCAGCTCAAGGAAGCTCTCCAGAAGATGCCAGGCTTGAGAGGAGGAGGAGGAGGAGGAGGAGGAGGGAAGGGGCAGCAGCCCCTGGTGGCAGCCAGCAGCCAAGCTGCAGCCAGGGAGGCACCAGGTGTGGTGTTCCCTGGAATTTCCCTGTGCTGTTCCCTGGAAAACCCCGGGATAAACATTCTGCAAGGCTCCTGGAGCTTTGAAACAACAAAGCTCAGAGCGTGCTCTTGTCCTTCCTTCCTTCCTTCTTTCCTTCCTTTCCTTCCTTTCCTTCCTTCCTATCCTTCCTCCTCTCCCCTTTCTCTCCCCCTTTTCTCTCCCCTTTCTCTCCTTTCTGGAATCTTTCCTTCTCCTTCTCCTCCTCCTCCTCCTCCTCCTTCTCCTTCTCCTTCTCCTTCTCCTTCTCCTTCTCCTTCTCCTTCTCCTTCTCCTTCTCCTTCTCCTTCTCCTTCTCCTTCTCCTTCTCCTTCTCCTTCTCCTTCTCCTTCTCCTTCTCCTTCTCCTTCTCCTTCTCCTTCTCCTTCTCCTTCTCCTTCTCCTTCTCCTTCTCCTTCTCCTTCTCCTTCTCCTTCTCCTTCTCCTTCTCCTTCTCCTTCTCCTTCTCCTTCTCCTTCTCCTTCTCCTTCTCCTTCTCCTTCTCCTTCTCCTTCTCCTTCTCCTTCTCCTTCTCCTCCTCCTCCTCCTTCTCCTTCTCCTCCTCCTCCTCCTCCTCCTCCTCCTCCTTCTCCTTCTCCTTCTCCTTCTCCTTCTCCTTCTCCTTCTCCTTCTCCTTCTCCTTCTCCTTCTCCTTCTCCTTCTCCTTCTCCTTCTCCTTCTCCTTCTCCTTCTCCTTCTCCTTCTCCTTCTCCTTCTCCTTCTCCTTCTCCTTCTCCTTCTCCTTCTCCTTCTCCTTCTCCTTCTCCTTCTCCTTCTCCTTCTCCTTCTCCTTCTCCTTCTCTTTCTCCTCCTTCCCCTTCCCCTTTCCTTTTCCCTTTCCCTTTTCCCTTCCCTTTTCCCTTTTCCCTTTTCCCTTTTTCCCCTTTCCCTTTTCCCTTTTCCCTTTCCCTTTCCCTTTCCCTTTCCCTTTCCCTTTCCCTTTCCCTTTCCCTTTCCCTTTCCCTTTCCCTTTCCCTTTCCCTTTTTCCCCTTTCCCTTTCCCTGTCCCTCTCTCTCCCTCTCTCCCAGGTTTCCCAGGACTTCCAGAGCCCCTCGGTGGTGCCCGGTGCCCAGCAGCCGCCAGCCCGGGGCTCCTCCAGCCCCGCCGGCCCCAGGGATGCGCGGCCCCTGCTGCCCCTGCGCCGGCCAGCGCCAGCCCGGGATGCCAGCCCCGCTGTCCCCGAGGATGCCCAGCCCCAGGTGGCCCGGGATGTCCCCGAGGATGCCCAGCCCCAGGTGGCCCGGGATGTCCCCGAGGATGCCAGCTGGCTGCCAGGGGCCGTGCCAGCCTGGCCCGCCCGCTTCACCCGCACCGTGCACAGCCTGCCCAGCCCCCGGGTCCTGCTCTGCTCTGCTCTGCTCTGCTCGGGGGTCCCGGCTTGTGGGGGGCACAGTTGGGGGTTTGGGGGTGCTGGGCACGGGGGCAGGGCTGGCAGCAGGGGGGGCACCAGGAGGAGTTGGGGGTTTGGTGGCCGGGCTCATGGGAGAGGGGTCAGGGTGGGAAACACCTTCAGTGTCCTGGGAAAGGGGAAAAGGTTCAGGAGGGACAGAGGAGACAAGGAGCACAGAGCAAAAATGGAAAAACTTTAATAAAGGACAACAGGAGACAAGGAACACAGAGCAAAATTTCAAAAAGTTTCATAAAGGGCTGTAGGAGACAAGGAGAACAGAGCAAAAATGGGAAAACCTTAATAAAGGACAACAGGAGACAAGGAACACAGAGCAAAATTTCAAAAAGTTCATAAAGGACAAAGGAGGCAGGAGAAAGGAGCACAGAGTAAAACTTGAAAAGGTTTGATAAAGTACAGCCCGAGACAAGGAGCACAGAGCAAAAATGGAAAAAGTTTAAGAAAGGCTGGGCTTTAATTGCAGTGATGTTGATGTGGGAGAGATGTTTTAGAGGAGGTTTTGTTCCTCTTTTCATGGAGATTCACCTGCCCCAGCCAAAGCTGGATCTGAATGATTCCTTTTCGGAATTATTGAATTATTCCCAGCCAAAGATGGACCTGAGTTATTCCTTTTTGGAATTATTGGTTTCTTGAATTATTGAATTATTCCCAGCCAAACCTGGACCTGAATTATTCCTTTTTTAATTTAGTCCCTTTTGGAATTATTGAATTATTCCAGCCAAAGCTGGATCTGAATTATTCCTTTTTGGAATTATTCCTTTTTGGAATTATTCCCTTTTGGAATTACTGAATTATTCCCAGCCAAACCTGGATCTGAGTTATTCCTTTTTGGCTGCAGGACAGGAGGGGTCTCCTGCTGCAGGGCGGGCAGGGCTGCAGATTTCTCCTGGAGCACTTCAGGAT